>NC_056726.1:827476990-827479490 GCF_019279795.1 Protopterus annectens
TATAAGTAAGCAAGTTAAACAAGTTCCACAGGTTAGAGTTAATCCCAAGCATAAGTCAGGATTAAATTAAATTACACAGTAAAATGGTTAACAGATTTTTGCACATTCTAGAGAGAGTTAGCCAGGCTTGATACAGTGACATAGCCAGTTAAGTGCCAAATGTTGTCTGAGTCTAGTTTTAAATTGACCTATGGTGGAAAGTAAGGTGATATCAGCTGGAAGAAAGTTCCAGGATCTACTTACAGAGTTTGCAAAGAGAGAGTCACCGGCTCTGTTATTAATTTTGCTAGTCTGAATTAGTAGTTTGTTAGAGGATCGAAGCGGTCTAGGATTGTTATAGGGGGTGATAATATTTTTAAGTGCAGAAGTGTTGTCCTGATTATAGAGGATTAGATAGGCCATAATCAGTTGGTTATACTGGATTAGGCTGGGTAGTTCAAGCCACCCAAGCTGGTTTAGATTGATGCAATGATGTGTCCTAAATGGCAGCCCAGTGGCAAACCTGGCAATGTGGTTGTAGCGAATTGAAGGCTTTTTAAGGACAGTCTTGTTTAAATTCGAGAGTATGGGGGATGCATACAGAAGGGTTGAAAGAAGGTGAGACCGAGCTATGGCAATTTTAGCTGGAGGGGTTAGGAAGGTTTTTATTCTGTAAAGTGATCCTTGTTTTTTATTGATGGTTTTGATAGTTTGGTTAACATGTAGGTCGAATTTTAGATTATTATCTATGATGACACCTAATAGTTTTGTAGAGGGGTCAGGGGAGATTATTGTGCCATCATTTGAATTTATGGTAAAGGTGAAATCGGTAGACCTACGTGTTGGTGAAAATAACAGCATTTTAGTTTTTTTGAGATTTAGGATCAGACAATGTTCAGAAAGCCAGTTTTCTATTGTATTAAAGGTGGTCTGGGTAGCTGATCATAACTCTACTGGAGATATGGCCGAGCAAATCAGAGTAGAGTCATCAACATATTGGATACAGCTGACTTTTGGGATGACAGTATAAAGGTCGTTAATGAAGATAGAGAACAGCAAGGGCCCTAGTACAGAGCCTTGTGGTACACCAAGGGTGTTAGGTAGAAGGTTAGAGAGTTTATTCTGCCAGAGGACAGCCTGCTGTCGACCATTCAGGTAAGATTGAAACCATTGAAGGGCTCTAGTATCTAGACAGAATGTTTGCAGGGTGTGGATTAAAAGTTGGTGATAAACCATATCGAATGTCATGGAAAGATCCAAGAAGAGGGCTGAGGATATATAATTATTGTTGCGATTATGGTTTATGGTGTTGGTAAAGGCTAGGAGGGCAGAAGTAGTGCTGTGATGAGGACGGAAGCCATGCTGAGTGTCTGCCATAAGGTGATTCTGGATTAGGTGGTGCATGAGTTGTCTATGAATACATTTCTCCATAATCTTTGCAAGTGGAGAGAGTATAGCTATTGGCCTACAATTGGAGAATTCAGCAGAGCTGCCTCCATTGTGAAGTGGGATTACATAGGATATTTTCCAGATGGTGGGAATTTTAGCTTCTTCTATGGTTCGATTGATTAGTATTGAGACTGGGTAAGCAATAGCATCAGCTGATTTTTGTAGGTACTCGGCAGGGAGTTGATCATCAGAAAGTGTAGTGGGTTTTAAACTTTTGATCAAGGTATGGATAAGTGAAGTAGTGACTGGTTGGAAGCTGAATGCGAGTAGGTTTCTAGGGGTGCTACTTTCAGGACCAGGGGAGCTAGGAGGTAGTTGGCTAGCTAGGGCTTGAATTGTCTCAGTAAAGAATCGGTTAAAACTGTAAGAAACATCTTTAGGGGTTTTATCAATAGTAGCAGCAGGGATTGGGGTTGAAGTTTGTCCAGGATGTGGTAGATTATTTAAACCTGCCCAAAACTTCTGAGGGTTATTTTGATTTACTGTCTGTAAATTCCAGTAGTATTGTTTTTTGTCTTTTAAAATGGATTTTTTGTTTCGTTTCTGGATTGCCTGTATTTATTGTGATCTTGGGGGTCTTTAGAAGAACGCCATAAAGCCCATGCTTTGTTTCTAAGGGCAGTTTTGAGTTTAGACTGTTTAGAAAGTCATGGCACAGTTTTTGCCTTTGTTCTCTTTGAACAAACAGGTGCATGCAAATCAAGGATCTCAAGGAATTTGTTGCTAAAGTATGCTATTGCTTCCTCTATGGGGAGGTGTTTTAGAATAGACCAATTACATGAGTTTAGTTCTGTTGGAATATGGCAGGGTCAAAGTTTACATTGTTACTAACCTTTCTGAGTAAGGGTTGTTGGGAATTAATGGCTTTGTGCTTAATTACATATGTGAGAAGGTGATCACGTAGGCCATCAGGGATGGTACCGGAGGTGTACAGTTGGGGGTGACTATTTATGAGTACCCAGTCAAGTATGCTTTCTTTTTGGTTGGGTTTACCTATCCTGGTAGGGGTGGATATGATTTGTGTAATATATATATATATATATATATATATATATATATACATATACAATAT
>NC_056726.1:827484490-827491990 GCF_019279795.1 Protopterus annectens
GGTTTACTCTTGTTTAAGCTCTGCAGATCCAGTTTTGGTGTCCTGCAGACTAAAGAGCAACAGGAAGGAGAAAGAAATACTCTAAGTGCCTCCATTTTGATTTTTTCAAAATGTACTGCTCTCTGCATTTGTTTTTCTTGTCATGTTTAACTTATCTGCATTTATTTAAACTGCATTTGTCTTAATATTGCTACACACTCAAGTCTGTTAGCTTGTACTTCATTTAAAGTGTTTTTGCTACTGTTTTAACTGCTTTTCTGCAACCCCCCCCAAAAAAAATTCTAAGCTTGTTTCCTGCCTTTCCTGTAACTTGTCTAGTCCAGTCCAGATAAAGATTTGCTGTATCCAGGACTGTTTTGTAAGTTTCTGAGCCCCCAGACCTTTTCTGTGTTGCAGGGAAGCCTTCTAGCTTATCAGTGGGAGTGGTAAGCACTAGGTAGCTAATCTACCACAAGAGGAGTGGTTTCTGGTCCAGAAATTGTAGTTTATTGGCCGTTTGGCCATTTTTTCCATCCCTTTCAACTTTATGGTTTAAAAGCCTGTGTTTGCGCACCGTGCAGTGGCCCTCAGCTGAGGTAAACTATTTCTGGTGCCAGAAAGTCTGCTGTTCAATTTTTCACTTAGAGCATGCTTGTTCTTTTACTTCTTGCACTTCAATTAGCTTAATCGGCTAGCACTTTAACAGGTCTTTGTAGCATTTATTGTACCACACTTAGTTGCTATCAGCACTAGCTGTTCCTAAGCAGTAACAGCACCACTACTTATTAGTTATGACTACTCCTCCTGGTATGATTGTAGGGCAATTTCCTGTGCTTTCTCTTGCTAATCTGGTGTATTTGGGCATTCTGAGACAGTGTGGCAACTGCCTAATGTATACAGGCAACCCACTCTTCTTACCTTCCAACACTCATACCTGTGAGAGATGCACTTATATCACCGTACTGGAATCAATGCATGCTACAGCCAAGGCCAGACTGGCTGGTCAAGAGGAGAAGATCAACTCCCACAACTCACTACATAAAACACACAGCCCTCCAAAACACCAACTATCACAACCCACACATAGAAACACAAACTATACACCCACCTTCGTGGAGGTTCTCAATAAAAATTTACCCAAACAACAGAGACCCCCCAAGACAGAAATGCACTCGACCACCACAATACAACAGCAAACCCAGAACACATAGCTCACCACCACAGTGTGCCCCTCAACCCAAGCCCTTAAGGCAAAACACTTTGCTCAATTTACTAATCATAGGAGACTCAGTTGTGTGACACACTGATGTCCCACTCACTAGGTTGAACAAGGAGAAGGTGACAGTCAGTTGTCTATCAGGTGCCAGGATCTGCCCCATAACGCATGCACTCAGGTCACTCCACAACAAGTACAATATGACTCAGTCATTGTCCATGTTGGTGTGAATGACCTGAACATACCTCCTTGGACTACATGAAAAGAGATATGATGGAACTCTTGGATTATGTGCCCCAGGCAGGTAATGACCCTAGCCCTGAGCAGTATTCTACCATCACCCAGAATGATACCACAGAATGAGCAGAAAATGATTGACTTCAACAATTGGCTAAGTTTCTGGTGTCATTCTAAGGGGATCCAGTATATGTCTGCCTGGGATGACATGATCGACAGACCTTGATGCTTTGCCAGAGATGGCCTGCATCTGTCACCCCTGGGAATCTGGGTAGTGGCTAAGGCTCTTGCCACCCCTATATTGCCTTTTTTAGGCAGTATTCCAAAGACCAATATTCCACTGTAACAGCAACAAACAAATGCAATCTGAGGGTCATGTTGCTCAATGCTAGATGTCTGAATCTCAAGATGCACTTGCTTGAAGCTCTCCTCAAAATGGAGAATGTCGATATCTGTTCTTTAACAGAGACCTGGTTTAAAGTGGCAGAAAGCACCCCTGCGCTCCCAGACTACAATGCATTCCATACCTTTCATCCCCAGAGTACAGCCAGAAGCTCCAAAGGCAGTGGTGTCACAATATTCTTAAAGGATACAAACACCTCAAGACTGGTAACTCAGCATAATGGATCTGAGATACTTCAGGTACAACTAACACTAGGTAAGATGGTGATACAAGTCATCGCCTGCTACAGAACCCCAAATATGTCCATCGATTCTCACCCCAAGTTCCTAAGCACCTTGGAATCTATCAAGGTCCAACCCAATACTCTCAAACTGGGTGACTTCAACTATCCTTTCATCAACTGGGCAAACTATTCAAATACCAATGTACAGGCCCAACACTTTCTGGAATTTGTCATTTCCAATGTCCTGGCCCAGCTCATTCTGACCCCCTCTAGAGGAAGCAACATCCTCGACCTGGTTATCACCAACATGGGAGACCATCACTCCACACCTATAGTCATTTCCTCTCTGGTTAAATCTGACCACAAACTGATCACCATGGAAATCTCCATCTCACCTACACCCCCAGCTAAGGTGACCACCCCAAAAAACTTCTCTAAAGCCAACTTTGGGCTTCTAAAACAGAGGTGGCTAACTTCTCAGCACCCATGCCAATGGAAAATAGCTGCATGACTGCTGATTCATACACCAATGCACTGTACGACCTTGCCATACCAAATAGAATTAAGACGCTCTCCTAGAAAAAAAGGAACCCAATCTGGTGTTTCCCAGCCATCAGTAAACTCTATAACAGAAAGAAGAAACTGTTGCAGAAAAAAAAATGAAGTCACAAGACTGGAAAAGTTCCCTTATCAGTCTCAACAAAAAGCTGAGATCCCTTATCAAATCCTCTAAAGCCAGCTATGAAGGCAGAATTGTGGCTGACACCAAAAACAACCACAAAGCCTTCTATAGCTATATCAGAAACCTCAAAGGCAATACCCAGATTTGCTCTGAGTTATTGCACAATGGCACCTCCTATACCAGCTATGAAGGAAGAACTGTGGCTGACACCAAAAACAACTACAAAGCTTTCTATAGCTATATCAGAAACCTCAAAGGCAATACCCAGATTTGCTCTGGGTTATTGCACAATGGCACCTCCTATACTGAGCCAACAGATATAGCCAACATACTGGCTGACAGATTCAGTGCCAACTTTACCCCCCCAAGGGCCCTATCACAATACCAGAAGAAAGCCTGGTACCCACCATTTCTGTGGCACAGGTAAAAGCTGCATTGTCCAAAGCCAAGAATACAGTGTCCATCAGACCTGATAATATCCCTGGCTGCGCCCTACATGAGCTACAAAACAAACTGGTACCACATCTGTGTGGGCTGTTCAAACATAGCCTTACCTCAGACTATGTCCCTAATGAATGGTGCACTGCTACAGTCATCCCGCTCCATAAAGGGAGAGCAACTATAGACCCTGGGAACTATTATCCCAACTACTCATCACTCATCAGGCCCATAATTGAATACAATGCCCCATTTGGGATGTACCTTACCTGACACCTGCTACAATTAGAAAGACCCCAAAAGCACCTCACCAAGAGGATCAAAGGACTCAAACAGATGCCCTACGCAGTTAGGCTAAATAAACTCCAGCTCTACTCAGTTGCTTACCGCCTACTCAGAGGCGATCTGTGCCTGATGTATAAAGCCATGTCCATCCCAGAATTAATGGACATGCTCCACCTCAAGAAATCCAAATCCATCAGAACTACACGCTCCAGTGACTTAAACCTCAGCACAGAAATAAATAGAACATGCTGGAGGGACAGATTCATATCCCAGAGGCTCCCCTCACTCTGGAACAAAATCCCAATCCATGTCAGACAGAGCCCCTCAATGACCCTGTTCAAGAAGAATCTTGATGTTTGGATGGGAGATCGTAAATTTACACCTGGGATCTCTTCTGTGTCTCTGCTAGACAGAGGCACAGTAAACTAACCTTAAATGGGCTATCTTCTGTGACCTACTATACAGAGGCACAGTAAACTAATCTAAGAAGAGTGGTGAAAGCCAAACACACTCTGGCTAGGCTTGTAAATGCCCTAGGACAGATAGCCTAGTATCAACCTATGAACCTATGAACCTATTAGCCTGATGAGTCTGGTATGCAAATCTGTGGAGCGCATCATCATGGAGCGCATCATCATGGACCTGCTTAACAAGGATATAGGCAATCTCCAAACTCTTGACCCCACACAATTTGGCTTTGTCAGTGGGAGATCCTGCCTGCTGAACCTGATTGACTTCTTTGAGGCAGTCACCAAGGCTGTGGATGAGGATAAGGCAGTACATACAGCCTACCTTGACTTGCCAAGGCCTTTGATACAAATCTCCACTCAGGTATCATTAATAAACTCACAAAACTAGGCATCAATCCTTACATCACTATGTGGTTACAAATTGGGTGACAGACAGGACCCACAGAGTGAAAGTTGTGGATTCCAAGTCAGACTGTCTACCAGTCATGAGTGGAGTCCCACAGGGCTCGGTCCTGGGCCCTCTCCTGTTTGTCATCAACTTCTCAGAAGTCCATGCAAACACAGAAGGACTTTGGCTGACTAAGTTTGCTGATGACTGCAAGGTAGGAGTCATTATCAACTCCCCAAGTGATGCAGACATCCTACAAAAGGGCCTTTTTGAGACCAATGACTGGTGTCAGAACCATGGCCTGAAGCTTAACACCAAAAAATGCATTATCATCCCCTTTGAAAAAACTCAGTTCCCATGAATTACCATGTTGATGGGAGCCCACTGAACACTGACGACAGCCCCCTCACCTTCGACCACCACATTGCCACTGTGGTCAGAAAGTCCTTCTACATGGCACATCTTATAACCAAAGGTTTCACATCCAGGAAGAAAGAGGCCATCATCCCTTTCTACTCATCCCTCATTAGACCAGTCATCGAATATAATGCTCCATTTGTCATGTACCTGACCAGACACCTACAACAGCTGGAGAGGCCACAAAAGTACCTCAAAAAGGGATCCTAGGCCTTAAATACATGTCCTACATGGACAGACTCAAGAAACTTCAGCTGTTCTCAGTTTCTTATCGTCTACATAGAGGTGATCTCTGATTGACTTACAAAGCCATGTCTGATCCAGCCCTACTTGTAATGCTACACCTAAAGAAATCCCAATCCTCCCACACCACATGCTCCAGAGATCACAACCTCATTACCACAATTAACAGAACATGCTGGAGGGACAGGTTAATCTCCCAAAGACTACCCATACTCTGGAATAAGCTTCCCATTCATGTCAAGCAGAGCACCCCATTGGCTCTCTTTAAGAGAAATCTTGACGAGTGGATGGGTAACAGAAAGTTAATTCCAGGGATCATTCTAGTTGCCCTACTGGATAGGGGCATTGTGAACTAACATCGGGTGGCATGGTGCCTGGGCAATTTTTTGGGGCTAGGCTTGTAAAGGCCATTAGCTTAGTACACACCTATGAACCTAATAGCTTCTTTGTTTACTCAGTTTATGTTGCCACCAGTTCCTTCTGTTACAGTTTTTATTGAACTTCAACAATACTATGTGAACTTATATGACAGGTAACCCCTGAATAGCCACTTTCTTTTTTAATCTTAGTAACATGTTTAGGCTAAAGTTCACCATTTTTTTTTTTACAATTTTATTGCTTTAACCATGGGTTGCAGAAAATATTTGCTTTAATATTTTACTTAATAATTGCATTTATTGGCTGTTTTTTTACTGACTGCTTTGCTATATTTAGTGGGCCACACACTATGTACTCACTTATTACAGTTTTTTCTGAAGAAGTTCTAGACACTAATAAAGAATAAAAGTGCTCAACGATGGTTCAGATCAGTTCTTTTCTCCAGCAGGGTGAAAGAAGTGTTTTATATATATATATATATATATATATATATATATATATATATATATATATATATATAGTTTACTGTCATATATTTGCAATCATCATTTAGACGAATGCAACGATTTCTGATGGTTCTTGTCCAAAATCAAAACACAGAGCAACCAAAATATCAAAAGGAGCATTTCAGCAATGTCGAATATTGACTTTGCTGAAATGCTCACATCTGCCCACAGCTAACAATAACATCTGCAGGGGGGCCAGCCCTCCTGCAACCCCCATGAGGGGGGCTGCATCCCCCCACTTATATATACAAACTCCAAGATTGCAATACAGTGAGGTCAAGGGTACATTTCCCGATCCCCACTATAGTGCGATTTCCCGATCCCCACTATAGGTCCTAACCCACAGTTAGGACAGCTGTTTAATCTTAGTCTCACCTCTGGATACGTACCCAGGGAGTGGCGCACAGCGACTGTGGTCCCACTCCACAAAGGCGGTGCCTCCACCGACCCTGGAAATTACCGTCCCATTAGCCTGACAAGCCTTATCTGCAAAGCCATGGAGAGGATCATAATGGATCTCATAAATAAAGACATAGGGAATTTGCAGACTTTGGATCCAACCCAGTTTGGCTTTGTCAAAGGCAGATCATGCCTCTTAAACTTGGTTGACTTTTTCGAAACAGTCACCAAGGCCATTGACGAAGGAAAGGCAGTCCATACAGCCTACCTAGACCTGGCTAAGGCTTTCGATACAATACCCCACTCGGGCATCATTGATAAACTCATCAACTTAAATGTAAACCCATACATTACAAGATGGATTGCAAACTGGCTGAGTGACAGAACCCACAGGGTCAGAGTTGCTGGCGCCATGTCAGACTCAAAGCCTGTCACAAGTGGTGTACCACAGGGCTCAGTCCTGGGCCACTCTTGTTTGGCATATATTTTTATGAAATACAAGCAAACATAGGAGGGTTATGGATGACAAAGTTTGCAGATGACTGCAAACTGGGCCAAGTTGAAAACACATCCGACACAGATATCCTTCAGAAGGGTCTCACAGAAACGGATAACTGGTGCCAGAGCCATGGCCTAAAGTTAAATGCCAAGAAATGCATAGTCATACCCTTCGGGAAAAATAAGGTCACCCCTAGTTACCATATAGGAGGCAATCCCCTGATCACAGAAGACGTTATCAGGGACCTGGGAACCCAGGTGGACAGTAGCCTTTCATTCGACACCCATATTGCTAAAGTAGTTAGGAAGACCTTCTACATTGCCCACCCTATCATGAAGGGATTCACATCTAGATCAAGGGAAGTCATAGTCTCCCTATACTCATCACTCATCAGACCAATGATCGAGTACAATGCCCCATTCGGAATGTATCTGACCCGACACTTGCACCAGCTGGAGAAGCCACAAAAGTTCCTCACCAAAAGGATAAAGGGTCTCAAAAATCTGTCTTATGCTGCCCGACTGAAAGAACTCCAGTTATATTCAGTTGCTTACCGCTTGCTCAGAGGTGACCTATGCCTGACATACAAGGCCATGTCAAACCCAGATTTAATGAACATGCTTCATCTCAAAAAATCTAGATCCCTCAGAGCCACAAGGGCGGGAGACTTAAACCTCAACACGGTTATTAATAGGACGTGCTGGAGGGATAGATTCATCACCCAAAGACTCCCTATG